>NC_048298.1:278302480-278336851 GCF_013100865.1 Trachemys scripta elegans
AACAACAAAGAGTCTGGTGGCACCTTAAAGACTAACAGATTTATTTGGGCATAAGCTTTCGTGAGTAAAAACCTCACTTCTTTGGATGCATCCGAAGAAGTGAGGTTTTTACTCACGAAAGCTTATGCCCAAATAAATCTGTTAGTCTTTAAGGTGCCACCAGACTCTTTGTTGTTTTTGTAGATACAGACTAACACGGCTAACCCCTGATACTTGACAACATGCTAGGGTTACAAGGCGTAGCTGCTGACGCACCTACTGTGTTTGACTAGAGTCACGGTACATCTGGCATGTTAATGGAACCGTAGGGTTTGGTATACTAAGCAGCCCCAATAACTACAGGTAGCTTAACTGGATGGGTGAATTTCCCCTACACCAGCTCCTACACCATTTCTCTCCTACATCCCAACAGAGGTGTTTTAACCAGGAGGAAATGGATATGGCTGGAGCAATACTGTTCCCCCGAAAATTGCTAGCTGAAATATTGGTCCTTGAGAACACAGCTAGCTGGTATAGATTAAAGCAGCTCTGAGTCAGCTCTAAACTATGCTGGAGATCAGGCCACCATTGTACTAATCCCAGTATCTGGAAGCTGCAAACAGCTCCTTTTCAGTAACCTTCTCCTCTGTGCCCACCACATATCGGACACAGATGAGAATCTGTACACATATCTATTTAGGAATTATAATATTTTCACCCAGAAGCTTGTCCTAGGCAGTTGTTTCTCTACCTCCACAGCTGTCACCAATAGAATCCAACTAGGCTCAGTCCTCTACTTCAAATTATTTAACATTTATATGAAGTTGGTGAAACAAGGGGCGTTGAAGTGCCCATAGTATGCACATAACACTCAGCTCAGCATTTCCTTTACATCAGACATAAATGGAACTCTCGCTCAGCATTCTCAGTGCTTAGTTAAGATAACACCAGACTGAAAAGAGGAACCAGGCAAGACTGAGGTGATGATGGTCAGGAGGGGGAACAATTTACCTCATCTATAATATCCTATTTAGGTTATCTGCTCTCAGACACTTAAGTCTTCCTGCAGTCCACATCCAGCGAATGCTAGTGGATGTCCAAATAGACATGCAAAGCAAAATTTTCACTTCCATCTGCAACTGGCCAGATAATTTCACCTCGTGCTTTCAGACACATGCCTGTTCATTATGGCTATGTCCACATGGGGATAAAAAATCTGTGGCTGGCCCAGGTCAGCTGACTCACGCTATGGGGCTAAAAAAATAGCTATGTAGATATTCGGGCTCAAGCTGAAGCCTAACCTCTGGGACCCTGCAAAGGTGGAGTGTCCCAGAGCTTGGGCTCCAGCTGAAGCCTGAACATCTACACAGCAATTTTAGCCCCTCCAAGCCCTCCAACCCCCTATACAGCGCGAGCCCTCCAAGCCCGAGTCAACTGACCCGGTCAAGCAGTGGATGTGTTATGGGGCTTTTATCTTTATGTAGACATACCCTATGTCTCACACAGTCATGACCACTGGGCATGATTACTGCACCTTATACCTAGGAATGAATTCAAGCACCTTGAAAGGGCTCCCACTGATACAAACACTGCCACCCATTTGTGTTGCAAGGGAGACTGGTAGGAGGTAGCTTAGCTGAGTGCTTTATTCTCTGTACTGGCTTGCCATTGAATGCAGTCCAGTTCAAGGTCTACATCCTGATCTTCAAAGCCATTCCTGGCCCTAATTACCTGAGATTACCTCTCCATCTATAAGTATGGCCTCCCAGGCAGCTATTTTTATGTGGAATAATGAAATTTTTAACTAATAGTGGAGACTCATGCAAGAGACATAACTTTCACAGAAGCTGGAACTAGACGTGAAACTTGCTACCTAAATAGATTGGAATGACTCGCTTTCAGAACTACATGCAAATCTCATCAGTTTGACTTAGCTTACCCTCAATAAATTCTTCACATACAGCTCCCACCTACAAATAAAAAAACCCAAACCTATACCATTTAAACTAATTATACTACTTCTTCAGGGCTGGGAAGAGTGAGAGAGATTGTTTTTATTTTCAGAAAGGAGAAAATGAATAAATTTAATAACATTTATAAGTTCCCATCTTTAGAACACTTAGCTTCTGTCACTTGGAACTGTGTGCCCATTCCACTGCTGTATATTTTAAAATGGACATCTGTAAGTTTTGCTAAACTTATCCCTTTCTTTCCTGCAGAACATGCATTTTCCTCTAGCCTTACCAACCTACTGTGCTTATTAGTTTTGCACATTAGAAAAGAAACCACAGTCTAGGTTTTGTTTTTGCTTTAAGCCCCCTTTTATCTCCAACTTCACTCCTCTCACCTTCTTCTTGGAGAATTTGGAAAATGCTAGGTTTCACGTCTGTCATGCTTCCTCCACTGGTTATTTTGAACTTATCTCAACTCTTTGTTTTTACCTTACAAACTTCCCGGTGTGCTTTCCAGAAGACTTTGACTTGAGGTAATAAAAGTACTGATTTATATTTCAAGTTCAATTTATCCAAGCCCTTATCCTATTCAGTCCTTATCTAATCCAACTTTCTTGGGCACTCAGAAAAATTTAGCCCTTTTTTTCCAACTTCATATGCAGGTTTCCAGTCCCATAAGAAATAATAAAATACAAACCTAGACCTACTGAAAAGCATACTCTCCCCTGCTACTGCTCATCTCTCCACAAATGTTTGAAATTTTGTTAAGATGAAAGATCAAGATTTTTTTTTACTTTTCTTCCTGTAGTCATAGCTGTAGCTTCAACTATTATGACTATTTGTTTCAGATTAGGCAATTCACAGCCAATTCTTTCATCTGTCAAAAAAGACTTTTATTATTATACTAAGCCAGACTCTCTAGTGAGAAAACTCAAATACTTTTCTCTGAGTTGAGTTTTTATTACTTCCATTGGCTCACTTCCTAAGCTATTAAAGAAAGATCTAATTTACAATTAAGCACCATTTGTGATGAAATCAAAAGCTTCTTCTGTAATATCCACTAATTCTACTACCTATGGTATGCTTCTATTGCCTAAATGGTCTCAAAAATAATTAAGATGGATGGAAGGTGCTATTCAGTCTCAAAAAGTCAGCGATCAAATTGATCCAGATACATCCTTTTGACCCCGATTTAACTTTCACTGCAGGCTTTTTTTTCATATTCAAATGGAACTGATATTATTGCAAAACAGCAATAATATATATGATATTTCTCTGCTAAACTCCTGTTCATTATAAATGGAGATGGACCTGTGCAACAAAATTAGTTCCAGGTTTTGAGGCCATCCCTCCTGCCCCATATAAGTACCTAACACAGAGTAAGCTTGATGCTCAGAGGGCAGACTCAGTTTGAGGCTGGTTGACAGAAAATGTACTTTTATTTATAAAATAAACAAGTTTGATCATCTGGCGTACATGCCCCAAGTATGTCTGACGTGTCCTTTTGGTTCCAGTGGAAACAAGTTACTGGTTGGTGATTTCTCATATCCCCTGATTGGTGATGAAGTCTTTTCAACAATGCCCAGAATCTTTAGGAGGAACTTATTTTTGAAGCTGTCTAGTTTTCTTTCTAAAGTATTGGTACAGCTCCAGCTCTGGCAGACATATGTTACCACTGAGATTATGTTTGAATTTAAAATTGTCAGTTTTGTTCTGGCACTGTATATCTTTGATTTCCCTATGTTAAGTTCAGTAAATGCTGTGAATGCCTTTTCGATCCTTAATGTCAATTCCTTTTTGAGGTCTTTGTTGGCCAATATGGTGCTGCCAATGTAGATGAACTGTTCTATTTTCTTGATATTTTCATCTTCTTATGTGATGTAACTATTTGATGTCTGAATTGCAAAGATATTTGTTTAAGCATAACTAAATCTGACCGGCTTGCCTGCTTTTTTTGCCAGATAGTCTCTTTGTAACTTTTCAGAGGTGCTGCTCAGTAGCATAATATTGCCAGTAAAGTCTAGGTCTTCTAGGCTCTTGCCATCTACCCATGTTATACTAGTATTCATGTTGCTCATACTTCTTCGGTATCCAGTCTATGGCAACACCAAATGACAGTGGAGTTAAAGTGCAGTCCTGTTTTAAGCTGAACCACTATGTGCCCATGCTGAACCACTATGTCTGGTTGTTCACCTTTACACAGCATTTCACACCTCTGTATGATGCCTTAATGATGTTAACAACTGTAGCTGGGATTCCGTAGGACTAAAGAATATTCCACAATGTATGTCTGTGCAGGCTGTCAAAGGCTTTTTGAAAACCAATGAAGTTGATGATAAGGGGAGCTTGTCATTCTGTGCAGGCTTCTGTGATGGTCCGTGGTGGGAATATCTGATCTACACAGGATCTGTTGGGCCTGAATCCAGCCTCTTCTTCTCTAAGCTTTGCATCCACTGCCTCACCTTATGTAGTATCACACAGCAGAAAGATTTCTCTACAACATAGAGTAGGGTGACTCCTCTTCAGTCAGAATACCCGAAGATCACCTCCTCTTTGGGTATTCTGACAATGAATCCGTGTTTCCATTGGTATTTTTCCCAAACATCACTGAATAGCCCAGTCAGTTCCATAAAGATGAATGGTATCAAGTGCTTTTTAGCATTTCTGCTGTAATTTGATGATCTCCCACTGCTTTGTTATTTTTCAGCTTCTTGATTGCAGCCTGTACTTCTGACACTTTTATTGAACTGATGTGACTATCAAATTGATCATGTTTGCATGTTAATCAAAGTCTGGTGCTGAAGTGGGGCTGGTTCTGTTGGGGACTATCTGAAATGCTCTATCTATTTTTCTGTTCTACCTCAGTTGTAAGCATTTTCCCATCTTTGTTTTTTATTGATCCACTTTCTATTTTGAAATTTCCACACAGGGTTTAAGATGCTTAGTAAATCATAGAATCATAGAATCATAAAATATTAGGGTTGGAAGAGACCTCAGGAGGTCATCTAGTCCAATCCCCTGCTCAAAGCAGGACCAACACCAACTAAATCATCCTAGCCAGGGCTTTGTCAAGCTGGGCCTTAAAAACCTCTAAGGATGGAGATCCCACCACCTCCCTAGGTAACCCATTCCAGTGCTTCACCACCCTCCTAGTGAAATTGTGTTTCCTAATATCCAGCCTAGACCTCCCCCACTGCAACTTGAGACCATTGCTTCTTGTTCTGTCATCTGCCACCACTGAGAACAGCCTACCTCCATCCTCTTTGGAACTGTCCTTCAGGTAGTTGAAGGCTG
This sequence comes from Trachemys scripta elegans, assembly GCF_013100865.1. NCBI lineage: Eukaryota > Metazoa > Chordata > Testudines > Emydidae > Trachemys > Trachemys scripta. The sequence continues at coordinate 278,307,706 of NC_048298.1, forward strand.
CTATCAAATCCCCCCTCACTCTTCTCTCCTGCAGACCAAATAACCCCAGTTCTCTCAGCCTCTCCTTGTAAGTCATGTTCCCCAGCCTCTTAATCATTTTCATTGCCCTCTGCTGGACTCTTTCCAATTTGTCCACATCCCTTCTGTAGTGGGGGGACCAAAACTGGACACAATACTCCAGGTGTGGCCTCACCAGTGCCGAATAGAGGGGAATAATCATTTCCTTTGATCTGCTGGCAATGTTCCTACTAATACAGCCCAATATGCCGTTGGCCTTTTTGGCAACAAGGGCACACTGCTGACTCATATCCAGCTTCTCATCCACTGTAATCCAAATGTCTCCAAGGTTTCCTATCATAGCAGCAGCTTCATCTTCAGCTGCTAGAACTTTAAACATACCTCCATTGATCTTTCCTTGCATTTTTTTTCACTGCTTTGTCTGCTTTCTCGAACGCCTCCTTTGCTTTCTCCAATATTTTGTTGATCTTAGATTCAAGAGTTTTACTTTCAGTACCTTTTTTCTTTCCTTGGTGAGACATCATGTCTCTTGGCTTACTCAGTTCTTGCTGTGTCTGTGCTGATATCCAACTGTCACTGCTGCAGCCTGAATCATATTGTCTCTGAGCACTGCTTCAGGTCCAGTCTGCATTTCATCATCCTTTGCCTCTGGCAATGTCTCAGATCTCTTCCTTAGTTCTAGTTGGAATTTCTGACAGCACTGTTTTGTTTTCAGTTTTGTACTGTTGATTTTCTGTACCATTTTCTGTTTAAAACTGAAAAAAGATTTATTTTAATTTCAGTTTAGCAAGGTAAAGATTGTGATCACTGCTGATATCTGTTGCTTGATATGGCCTTGCGTCTTGGACAGAAGACCTGAATCTTGAGCTCATCCAGATATTGCATCTGGCAAATTCCACATTTCTTTGTGAGGAAATTAGGTCAGACACCAAGCACAATTCAATGATTCTTTCATTATTTTGGTTGATGACCAACACAGGGTTACCCATTGCTCTTTTCATTCCGTCGTTGTCACATCCTACTTCAGCATTAAAGTCACCCATCACCAGGAGTAAGTCATGTTTTGGTATTCTGTCAGTCACATTCTGGAGGCAATTATAGAACTAATCTTTATTCTCATTATTGTGTTCCTGTGCCAGAGAATAGCACTGAATGATTGACATCTTTAGGAATCTGGTTTGGAGTCTGACATATATGATAGGTTCCCAATTGATGATTTTATTTCCACAGAATTTGTCATAATGAGGGCAATTCCTTCTGAGTATTTGTTGTCACCAGGACCTGAATACATTAGATGTTTCTTCTCTACCTTGAAGCCCTTCTTATTCCTATCTGTCAATCTGATCTGAAAACTGATGCCCAGTTTTCAAGTCAATAGTTATGATCTGCCAGATCTTTGATGTTTGAAACATTGATCTGTGTGACATTCTGTTCAGGACACCCAAAACTGTAACCTACTGTGTTTCCCCTCTGCCTCAGCAAGAGCGAGCTTTGCTGGAGATTAGACTGTGTCAGCTCCCTGCCACACCAGTCTGTCCGCTTCACCAGTAAACCCCTTGAGACTCTGCCAGTCTAAACATTGTCTGGCAGGTAACAATCAGTGAACCCGAGTTCCAGAGATGTCTCCTGGCAGTGTCTGGTACCTCGCACTGGACATTCACATAAATCAAGTTTGCTGCCTCCAAAGAGACAGAGACAAACCAGCCTGCCTGAGAACTCACACTTTACTTCAATATAACAGCACTGACATTGTTTACAGTAAAACTAAGAATAAGTTTATTAACAAAGAACAGAGATTTAAGTGACACCAAGCTAGAGAAAAAGATATACATATGGTTAAAAAAAAAAAACTAAACATGCTTTCTACTGACTTAATTTTAGCAAGTTACAACCGTTGCCTAAGCTGTTTTCTCACTTACATCAAATTAATAGCATCTCTAATCCTCTAGGCCAACTTTCACAGGCTCAGAGGGTGCTGTTCTCTATGTCCTCTAAGTGATGAATAACTAGAATGTCTTTTGCTTCCCTGTATATTTTCTGAAGATCTGTTTCTATAGCCAGGGAGATTTCCTGGGCGTGCAGACTTATCCCCTGGTGTGCTCACTAAGCTGCTGCTTATTAACTTGGTTTATTTTTTTACCTTATATGTAAATGTACTTGCACTGTGGTCTGCCTATAATCCAGCCAAGTAGACAGGTAATTCCACATTCCTTTGTCTTGATCCATTCACTGCCTCCAAACCATCTTTTAGGAACATACTTCCAGCACACATATATAATGCTTTATACACAACCACTGATTTTCAGTACCAGCATGTCACCAATTTAAATGATACCTTACATGACACCTTTTTGATACATATTATGACAAACAGTGTGCTGGGGGTAGTGAGTATGTCAGGCCTGATATAAGTTACAGTAAAGTGGACCCTCTGCTAGCTGGCATTGAGGAGCTCTTAGGGTCACAATCTCCTATTTCAATAACCAACTTTAAAATGTTTTCTTCTTGCCAGCATCAAATATTTTGGGGTGTGTCTTACAGAGACTGCTTTTCTCCAGGAACTTTCCCTATTTTATCGGGTTTGGAACCATCAGCCACACCAAGGTGCAGCAGGTGGGGTTCAATGAAGTTATGTCAGCAGAAAATGTGTCCCTAGATCCACACTTTGGCTGAAATGCATCCATGGTGTGAAGGAGCCACACATGTTCTATGCCCTGCTTAAATCTCACTTGAGTCTTATTTGGGGGAGTTAAGTAGGATCCAGGTGATGCTGACCTTCAATACAGCAGTGAATTTCACCCAGTAATAGCAGTAGCATCTTCCAAAAGATGCTTTCAGATCATGTTCAGAATTTGGATAATTGTTAGCCAATTTAAAGCATTTCAGGCATATCTATATGCATTTCAGATAGTTCAGCAGCCTCCTGCCTTTACCTTTTCTTCATCAAGTGGTCTACACCAATGCTTTAACGTGCCAGAATTGTCAGCATTTAATGTTATGCTCTTCTATAGTATTAGCTTTTGTGATCCTTGATATATCTGTGAGTTTAAGAACTTCTAACTTCTGAATTTTCATTTTCTGAATTGCGCATACTATTGCTATGTCTTACTCCATTCCTTTCAATTGAAATCCTGAGAAGTTTAGGCACTGTTTTAAAGTTTCCTGGCAGAAATGTCCATTCCAGCCCAACTTTACCAGCAATCTGTTGCTCTACAGAGAGAATTAGAGATGCTGGGTCATTTTCTCTCACAGTATTAATTTCTGCTTGACCTACAATGAGCAAATGTCTTTTTGGACATATTGCAATTAAAGAAATGGCCAAGTGATTTTCATTAGTTTTAATACATTTAGCATGTAGTTTGTTAATCAAAGCAACTCATGTCCTTCTCTGCATAATTATGTTCTGTCATTTAATGAAAACGTTCAATTCGTGCCAGAGCACAGCTAATCACTTTTCAATGTGGCACAAAAAAGGATCAAAATACCCTGATTCCAAAGTGTAAAGCATGCACCAAATTTTATGTATGGGAGAAGAACTTGATCAGACACATCTAGTCACCAAAATATTCATTGTCTATTATACTGTGCATTTCCTTGTATTTTGTGCTACTTCCCTGAACACTAAAAATAATAGTGTTATTATTTTACTACATGTGCCTATATTAAGCCCCATTCTTTTTCTGCTTTACCTTAGTTAACAGTAGAAGTTCTTATCTACTAAAATTTCAGATGACTTGAGTGCTTGGAATATCCAAGTCCACTCCTATCTGGTACCCACCTGTAAATCAAAATAGCATGGATTGGATGCCTCCCCTAATTACTAGTACTCTGTAATGAATTACTCTTTAAATTACTACCTGACAGCTATAGTCTAGAATCATTATTTTTTCTTATAATTCAACCCCAGCACTACTAAGAATCAAGAATTTGCCATCTATGATATGCGCTCCATGCAAAGATCATCAGTGGCACACACCTGTCTACATCTGTCTGTTGAAGTGTCTACACCCTCTCTGGAGGTTTTGTGTTTGTATTTACGAGTGAGTTTGCAATCAGTTGCCATATGTAATGGGAGCAACAAGGGAGGAGATACCTAATTATCCAAATTACTTCAGAGAAGGATATCACTTTGTTATGTCCATAGGCACTTACTCTAATAATAATGCTCCTCCATAAATGGATCAGTATTTGAATCAGAGCCAACTCTCTCCACTTCTCTTCTTTCCCTCTCAAGTTATTATTTGATTCTTCAACGATTGCTATAAATGCTGGTAGCTAGTTTTGGTTGAGTGTAGATTACCGGCATGCAATATGTTGTACTAGTGGCTGCCAGTTCTTTCATTTATGATGCTATTTCAAATTATATGAGTCTCATCCCTTTCATAGCACATGCCAGCAAAGACAGAGAAAGAAGCACTTACTGCCCACTGGAAGTTTTCAGTAGCTGAGCAGCTGGGCAAGTTACTAGTAGAATAAGCAATAGAAGAAGAGTGATCAGACAGGAAGTTCTTTCACTTTTGGAATGTTTTACCATCTTGAAAGATATTCCCTATATTTAAAATGGGGAGTAATTCTGGGCCAGTAGTACCTCCAAAGACAGAATGAATGTTATCAAAGCTATGACTGTACTATGTGTGCCCTACACTAAATGAAAATTGGCAGATGAATCAAAAGAAATTGAAGCATTTGAGAGAAAAAGGTCCACAGATGTGTCTGTCCCAACTTCCTCGTTTGTGGGTGTTTCCTCCCTTTTTAATTTATGTTTGGCATTTCAAACATAAACTTTGTTACAGACAATTAGCCTACTTCACGGGGCTCAGATGTTAAAGCTTAAACAAGCAATAAAGCAAGTGTAACCCACACACCTCTGGGATGTGGTGTTCTGTCCATCTAGTGGCACCGAGATCACTTAGCGAGAGAGATAAAATGAGTCTGCTCTACAGCTTTAGCTAACAGATAGTTGGCTTTTAGCTCATACGGTAGAGGCGCATGCACTAAGTTCGAGCGGTCCCCGGTTCTATCCCACCAGGGCCTGTCAGCATTACAAGTGGGGGCTTGTCCAGGATTTCAACTGGGAAGTCTCTGAAACTCTGGACACACCTCCGCAGCTAGGGGAAATATCTAACCCACACACCTCCTGGGTGTGGTGTTCTGTCACATCTAGGGGCACTGAGACCACTTAGAAAGAGAGATAAAGTATGCTCTACAGCCTTAGCTAACAGGCAGTTGGCTTTTAACTCATGCACTAAGCTCCAGAGGTCCCCAGTTCGATTCCACCCACCGACGACCGGGGTCTGTCGGCATTACACAAGCACTACCAGAAAATGTGTGGGAAAATAAAAATGACAAGCTAATGTTAGGTAACTTTCTTTAAGTTTGGCAAAGGGACAGATTCTAATACTCTTACTCATGTTCATTTCAGCAGAACTTCTTGGGGAGTACAGTACTATTTCACAGGAGTATGGGGTGTCAGAATCTGGCCCATTATCGGTAAAGTGCAGTAGTCAGTGTGTCAAACTTTTTTTCATCCTCTCTGATGACTTTGTGGAATCAGGACGTCAAAGATGTAAATGCTATGTTGTATGAAAGGAAAAGAAACTGCTATATTGCCTAGTGATGTTTGCAAGTGTTGCTGTCATGACTGAGGTCTGCTGCTTCTTGTAGAACTGTACTCAGGCACACATAGCCAGGAAGATCCACCAAACCGTTTAGCCAAAACAAATGGAAGTAATTTCTAAATATACTATCAGATTTGGTCTTTTTCTGGTGTGTTACATAATTCTCCATCTCCTTCAGTCCTGTCTGCTTTAACCCCTGCTTGTCCCAACCAGTGGCAACTTTGGAAAATAAAACCATTCCTTGCACACACACTCTACTCTTAATTACCCAATATGTAATCTAATATTATTAAAGAAGCCTAGAATAAAATATTTTAATAGCTCTGTAGGCATTTGTTAAGGTCTTTTGTGTAATTTGCATCTTTTCCATCTGACTCTGCAGATGTACCTTCTCATTAGTCACTGGCACAATTGAAAGGATTTGCCAAAGGCTCTGGAGGGAATACAGGAACTGGTCAGAATCTGGCTTCTGTACTAATGGGAAATCTTGCATGCTCAATTTAACATGCATGTGTTAATTCCTTCAGTACTACTTTGGCAGGTAGTGGTGTAGGTGCTAATTACCTCAATATTCAGAACCACTTCACATTTTCTGAGCAATTTATGTCCATCTCTTGTTAAAAGACACTTTAGGCCAAAATCCTAGATCAAGCCCACTGAGCACAGTCGAGTTCCACTAGATTTGAAATTGGCTCCTGGTATGCTACTGCATCCTATTATTTTGTACGGAAACATATAATTTATTACTACTGGTCCAAATCCCAAAGTACCCAAATCCAGGGCCGCCCGTGGGGTGGGGGGGGGCAAGTAGGCCAATTTGCCCAAGGGCCCGGGCCCTGCCGGGGCCCCCACAAGAATATAGTATTCTATAGTATTGCAACTTTTTTTATGGAAGGGGCCCCCAAAATTGCTTTGCCCCAAGCCCCCTGAATCCTCTGGGCAGCCTGTCCAAATCCCCCATTTTCATACAGGCCTTACTCAAGCAAAACCCCCTTTAGCTTACCTATTTTGCTTCTGTAAGAAATCAGTAAAAGACTTTGAGATTTGACCCATTATTTTTAATAATAGCAGTATGGTGTGTATGAAGGGCAAAAGAAAGCAAGAAGAACAGAATGTGTTCCTTGAGATTACAGGGAATTAGGATACCTTTTACAAGAGGTAACAATCCAAATAAATCTGCAGTACTGAAATTGATAACCCTATTCGCTATACCTATGGCATGATATTTCATTGTTAATGTATTTTTACTATATCTGGGAATGGAACATGCTGCTCCATTCCTCAATACATTGAGTAGGCAAGTGAAACAATTTACAGAAACCTGTGACCTCCATACAATTGAAATAAATGTTCACTCATTGAGAATATGAAAAGTGACCTTTTTTTCCTGTAGGCTGTTGACATTGTTTGGGATTGTATTGTATTGTTCAGCTACTTAAGAAAGCAGACCTTCAAGTACTATTTCAAAGGACAGTAATGGAATCACCCATTTGTTTCAGGGCAATAGGTTGCACTTTCCTGTGGGGGACTGAGGTTTAGTGCCCTGGCTGTCAGAGTAGGGGACATCCAAAAATGGATAGGTAAAAAATTACAAATCAGAATGAATTTACAGCAGCCGATCAAAAGCCTCAGAATACATCTGATTAAAAATATGGTAGGCACTGATTGCTCAGTGACTTCATGTGTACAGTAACAATGCTTTAGTGAGAACTCTGCAGTGGATATTATAACAATAATTCTTCCTGTTTTAAACACCTTAAGCAAACAAGAAGTATCACATTCCCCATCTGGAGCCTGAAATTTCCTAAATTTCTCTGAAGGAAGACCTCCAAAATTTAATTTTGTCCTGGACATGCCTATTAATATTCCTGATTCCCTTGAAGCCAAGTAAGCTTTGATATATTTTCTGACTGCCTTAACAAGACTCAGGTGAGTACTAGTTGCTCAGACTCAGTCAGTTTGATATTAAACATAACAGTACACATTTCATTACACCCACTTCAGCTAATCATTATGATATAATTACAGATATAATAATTTAATTCAATAAAAAAACAAATGAAAGGCATTTATTAGTGACTCATCTCTGTTCCCTATGAATGGGCCTACTGCAGTGATGTTGAATTGCCATTTACTGTGTAATGACATTGTTATTAGGGGAATGCAAAATAATGCTACATGGCCTTCTGCATTGTAAATTGTCCATGATTGTTACCGATTGATTTTCTGCACTTTTTCCATTAGGATTTCATACAATGAATTGACTTATATACAATATTTTACGTTGTTGTTTTGTATTGAAGATCTCAGAATAATTGGATAATTTCTATTTTAGTTTACCAATTAGATTGACAAGGTGTTGTAATTGATTTCCTGACTGTCATTAAGCATATTTTCTCTAATGGAAAAAAAAACTATTAATCCTTTCTAGATAGAAGACTCTTCCCTTTTCTGAAACTTGAAGAATTAAGTCGCACAAAATAAAAGCATGAGCCTTTAATTAAAGTTTTGTTAGATTCAGTAAAAGCCTACTGTCCCAATTATGTTATAAGACCATAAAAATGGTTTAGGCAAACTATGCTAAAGAAGACACATTCTTTTCATACCTATGGAGCAGAAGTGAACCCCTTTATTTCATTTAGAAGTAGCTGCACCTGTCCAAGTCCCACACCTACTCACGCCATTGATTTAATTGGTATTGAATTATGGCTCCATGCCTCAGTACTCTGATAGGAAGGGAACATGGAACTGTTTTATCTATAATGAATGAGAAAGGGGAAAGATGTTCCACTCAGTAGGTAAGATAAAAATGAGATCTTGTCAGGTATACAATCACACCCACTTTGATTTGAACATAATTATCACTGGTGCTTGTTCTTTTCCATTTCTCTGCCCTATATGGACACTGGAATCTTTATTTTCTAGTAAAGTTTGAGATGTCTTAATAATTCTTAAATACTTTGATAACTGGATGTTTTTCAGAAGATTTTCAGAAGATTCTAGTAGCTAAATCAGTCTGTTTTGGAGTCTGTATTGTATAAGTAATTAAGTAGGAATTCACCCTTGTGCAGAGAGGGCCAGAACAAGTGTTTATGCACCATATGAATCCCACATAAGCCCTATTTTGGAACCTTACATGGGACTAAAGTGGTGTGCAGGCCCTTGGACTGGTTCTCTGCACACAGATCAATTTCACCATATATGAATAAAGAAATCAAGGGACCAATGATTCATCTTGTCCTGAGCTTCGGCAGGTACCACATGCTTCAGAGGAAGCAACAATATGCCTACATTTCAGATAGTTGTACAAAATTACAAAGACCACGTGGAAAAATCTCTTCCTGCTCTCATTTGTTGATCAGCTTATCTCATATATATTAAAAAAAATGAGTTTAAGCTGAAAAATTCAGATATAGATTCTGATCCTTCTTCAGTCTCCTCCCCAAACTGGGATATGCAAATCTGGCTTTTGGGTTTGAACATCTCAAATACAAATGAGTATTTGGAATGGCTACCTAATACAATTGATTGGTGATATGGTAAAGAGCTTTTCCGCTCTGTGTAAATGGCTCAACTCAAATACAGACTGAAAATCATTTCAGTATATATGGTTGGTTTGGTAGCCTACTGTCCACAAAATAAATTGGTGGTCACAGTCCATTCTTTAAAGGACAGATAGATATTTATATTTTAAAGACCATCGGGGTCATTGGTATTCATAGGCAAATGTCCTGGCAATCTCCAAAGAGAAACCAGAGACTAAACAGACATGGAGAGAGAATTAATTTCTCATTCCCAAAGTGGGTCTTTTCAGAGCACTTTGGCAGGATAGGGTGAGACACTTATTTGGTAAATATAAACATAAGTCTATAGTCTTCTGAGCTGTCAAACTGGTACCTTCCATGATTGCTAAAAATGTATTTAGAACGTAATAAATGTATATTATATCATATAAGAAAGAAAGCTATTACACACATAACTTGATTGCACATTGCTGTGTATGCCGACAGATACAAGTGCATCCAGTAGGATTTCCTGAACAAAGTCCTCCTAGTTAGTTAAACAAAAAAATGGTTTCCAAGGAGTTCTAGAGATTAAAATAGCAATCTCATCAGCTTCAAGAGATTTTTCAAGAACAACTTTTTTTCAACATTCAGATTCCTTTCAGCATCTCTAAGCTGTTTCTAGACTAAATAATAGAAAGTTCTGTAAGATACGTCTGCATTCTCATTTATAAAGCCCTCTACATCATTCTTCCAGAGTAAAGATGTCTTAAAGTCAGTATAACTATAATTTATACCCACAGTCTTTTACACTGCCAGAGCAGCGTTAAGGGATCTTAATATGAATGAAAAAAACAGCGAACTATTTACTTCTAAGGAGCAGTTTTTCATGAATGCATAAAGCCTTTATTAACATATACCAGTATCGGCAACCTTTGGTATGCGGCCCATCAGGGAAATCTGCTGACGGGCCGGGACAGCTTCGAATGCAGCATTCGAAGATTCAGCCAATCGCAGCTTCCACTGGCCGCGGTTCGCCATTCCAGGCCAATGGAGGCAGTGGGAAGTGGTGCGGGCCAAGAGAGGGCCAAAGCACGAGTGGAGTTGCAGCTAGTAAGGGATTTGAAGGGTAACAAGAAGAGTTTCTTCAGGTATGTTGGCAACAAGAAGATCAGGGAAAGTGTGGGACCCTTACTGAATGGGGGAGGCAACCTAATGACAGATGGTGTGGAAAAAGCTGAAGTGCTCAATGCTTTTTTGCCTCGGTCTTCACAAACAAGGTCAGCTGCCAGACTGCTGCACTCGGCTGCACAGTATGGGGTGGAAGTGAGCATCCCTCAGTGGTGAAAGAACAGATTAAGGACTATTTAGAAAAGCTGGACATGCACAAGTCTATGGGGCCGGATGCAATGTATCCGAGGGTGCTGAGGGAGTTGGCTGATGTGATTGTAGAGCCATTGGCCATTATCTTTGAAAACTCATGGTGACTGGGGAAGTCCCGGACAACTGGAAAAAGGCAAATATAGTGCCAATCATTAAAAAGGGAAGAAGGAAAATTCGGGGAACAATATACCTGTCAGCCTCACCTCAGTCCCTGAAAAAATCATGGAGCAGATCCTCGAGGAATCCATTTTGAAGCACTTCGAAGAGAGGATAATGATCAGGAACAGTCAACATGGATTCACTAAGGGCAAGTCATTCCTGACCAACATGATTGTCTTCTATGATGAGATAACTGGCTCTGTGGATATGGGGAAAGCGGTGGACGTGATATACCAGGGATTGGCAACCTTTGGCACGTGGCCCTAGTTTGTTTACCTGCCGCATCCACAGGTTCGCTGCTCCAGGCCAATGGGAGCTGTGGGAAATGGCGCGGGCTGAGGGATGTGCTGGCCACCGCTTCCCGCCGTTCCCATTGGCCTGGAGCGGTGAACCGTGGCCAGTGACATCTACGATCAGCCGAACCTGTGGATGCAGCAGGTAAACAAACCAGCCCAGCCCGCCAGAGTGCTTACCCTGGTGGGCCACCTGCCAAAGGTTGCCGATCCCTGTGATATACCTTGACTTTAGCAACACTTTTGATACGGTCTCCTACAGTATTCTTGCCAGCAAGTTAAAGAAATATGGATTGGATAAATGGACTATAAGGTGGATAGAAAGCTGGCTAGATCATCAGGCTCAATGGGTAGTGATCAATGGCTCAATGTCTAGTTGGCAACTAGAATGGCAATGTCTAGTTGGCAACAAGCAGAATGCCCCAAGGGTCAGTCCTGGGACCGGTTTTGTTCAACGTCTTCATTAATGATCTGGATGATGGGATCGATTGCACCTTCAGCAAGTTTGCGGATGACACTAAGCTGGGGGTGAGGGAGAGGTAGATATGCTAGAGGGTAGTGATAGGGTCCAGTGTGACCTAGACAAATTGGAGGATTGGGCCAAAAGAAATCTGATAAGGTTCAACAAGGACAAGTGCAGCGTCTTGCACTTAGGATGGAAGAATCCTATGCACTGCTACAGACTAGGGACCAACTGGCTAAGCGTCAGTTCTGAAGAAAAGTATCTGGTGATTACAGTGGATGAGAAACTGGATATGAGTCAACAGTGTGCCCTTGTTGCCATGAAGACTAATGGCATATTGAGCTGCATTAGTAGGAACATTGCCAGCAGATCGAGGGAAGTGATTATTTCCCTCTATTCAGCACAGGTGAGGAAACATCTGTAATATTGCATCCAGTTTTGGGCCCCGCCCACTACAGAAAGGATGTGGAAAAATTGGAGAGAGTCCAGCAGAGGGCAACAAAAATTATTAGGGGACTGGGGCACATGACTTATGAGGAGAGGATGAGGGAACTGGGCTTCTTTAGTCTGCAGAAGAGAAGAGTGAGGGGGGATTTGATAGCAGCCTTCAACTATCTGAAGGGGTGTTCCAAAGAGGATGGAGCTAGGCCATTCTCAGTGGTGGCAGACGACAGAACAAGTAGCAATGTCTCAAGTTGCAGTGAGGGAAGTCTAGGTTGGATATTAGGAAAAACTATTTCACTAGGAAGGTGGTGAAGCACTGGAATGGGTTACCTATGGAGGCGGTGGAATCTCCATCATTAGAGGCTTTTAAGGCCCAGCTTGACAAAGCCTTGGCTGGGATGATTTAGTTGGGGTTGGTCCTGCTTTGAGCAGGGGGTTGGACTAGATGACCTCCTGAGGTCCCTTCCAACCCTAATCTTCTATGTTACAACATAATATACCATATATTATTTATTCCCAGACACTTTTATCTTATAGGATTAGCATACATTTCTGAAACAAGTAGACATTAAAAAAGATTTTACTCTTTAATGGGGAACTGATATTTGCAAATAAATGGCTTGCTTTTGGAAAAGGCTAATACACATTTATCTTACAGCACTATGATTGAAAATTAGCTTCTTGTTGTCTTGCACTATTTGGAGCATTGTAATTATGTTCTTTTAACTTGATTATCCTTCCCTTGTTCTTTTCAGATGGCTTCATTTTGTTATTAGCATTCGCTGGCAGTGAAAATTTGCAAGATGTATTCCATTAGAAACTTCTGCTTTCAGGAAATCATAAGTTACTCAAAATTATCCTTTTCAGTTGCATGCTTGCTTTCATCCCAAATGGTTGGTTTGGTTTGAAGTTTTTTTTTTTTTTTTTTTTTTTTTTTAAAGAACGGGCACTTTTGTTTTAATAATGGAGGGGAAATATATACATATTTGCTATTTAAAAGGAATCTAAACTTTTGTTTGTTTGTTTGTTTGTTGTTTGTTTGTTTTTTTGACATAGCTCTGAATGCCATGAAACCTAGAACATTGCATGTAATGCATAGTATCAGAGAAATTATAGATGGAAAGTGTAGTCTACCAAGACAAGATTGTGCCCCTACCCTATATGTAAAAGGGTTTTGTCAAGTTCAATTTTAAACAAGAGATGGATGATCTATTTGCAGCAAATAAATGCATCCCTTTTTTCTGTTTTGAATTTTCTGTATACAGGCTTCAATTTGTATAAAGCTGTTCATTAGCTGAGATTGTTGGATGAACGTTTTTATATATATTATTTGGTTTCATTGTGGTAGTGTCTACAAGCCACCAAATCAAAGATGAAGAACACACTGTACAAACATATTACAAAAAGTTAGTTCCTGGCCCACATACCTTGCAATCAAAATGTGAGTCAAGAGACAACAGGTAGATTCTAGAAACAGATGTGGGAGTACATGGTAAGAGTGAGACAGATATGTGTATAGCCTTTGTCTTGAAGACCTTAATTTTCTGTGTGACTCAACAAACTTTTGTATTTAGGCATGAATTTGTGATTCATTTTATCATTCTGCACAACTCTTTCCAAGATCCTGCATATCCACAACAGTAAATCCCCTGGAGATCATGGTTAGCCCTACAAGGAGAGCTCTATAGCTGCCTTTGCAGTCTGCAAAGCTCCTGGCACCAGTGGCTGGGGCTGGAAGCATTGTGTCTGCGGAGGACAGAGGGAAGCAGAATGCCTCAGCGCACTGAGGATAGAAGTTTGTGGTGACCTATTTTCCTACATCCTCTGCAGGAAAAGTTGGTGATGTTTGCATTCGTTTTGGTGGTGAGCATTAGGGAAAAGAAGTGCTTACTTTCCATAAGGATTCTCCCCAATATGGTGAGAAGATGTCAATGGGGGTATTCGAAGGATTACTGCATGGTAATCAACAGCACTCCGAAATTCTGCTTCTCATTTTTTTTTTCTGTGACCTATTTCAATGCTGCATAGAGATTGTCACTTATCCCTTTAGCTCTTCTTGCTTTTCTTGCAATTCATATGCAAACTTGGACATGGTCCTGCTGCTGTCTATTTCTGTGTGGGAAGTAATGTCATAGATGATGATAAGGTAACTCCATTTTGAGAGAGAGGATTTAGATTACTCTTTTTTTCCCTTTCACATCCCACCTATAGTCTTAAGCAAAACTGGGGCAAAATCTAGAATGTCAGAAATGTTTACTAAATGGGACAGAGTTTTGGTGTTTCCTAGAACAGAGCCTGCACTTAAAAAATAATCTGTTTGAAAAGAATCCATTGTTCTTAGTGAAACTCTCTCTACAGAAAACAGGGAACACCAATGGGACCAGTGAAATATATAAAAATGAAATGAACTCTTTCAGTGCAGCCTCCATAGTGAAGGTAATTTTGATCCGTATAGTATGGGAGTCTGGATTTATGTTTTGATTAGGGCTATCAATTAATCGCAGTTAACACAAGTCAAAACAAATTAACTCCATTAAAGAAATTAACTGGGATTAATCACAGTTTTAATCACAGGTCTAAACAATAATAGAATATCAATTTAAATGTATTATAAATATTTTTGGATGTTTTTCTACATTTTCAAATATATCAATTTTAATTACAGCACAGAATACAAAGTCTAGAGTGCTCACTTTATATTATTATTTTTTATTACAAATATTTGCACTGTAAAAAAGATAAACAAAAGAAATCGTATTTTTCAATTCTCCTCATAGAAGTACTGTAGTGCAATCTCTTTATCATGAAAATGCAACTTATAAATGTAGATTTTTTTTTTACGTAACAGCACTCAAAAACAAAATAATGTAACACCTTAGCACCTACAAGCCCATTCAGTCCTACTTCTTGTTCAGCCAGTCACTAAGACAAACAAGGTTGTTTACATTTACAGGAGATAGTGCTGTAAGGGAAAATGAAACCACGTGTTCGTATAGCATAGGTAGCCTGTAGTGCAAGGTATTTACGTGCCAGTTATGCTAAACGTCTTTTATTTATCATTTTCTACAGTGCAAAAGCGTGTAATTAAAAATAATAATATAAAGCGAGCACTCTACACTTTGTATTCTGCATTATAATTGAAATAAATATATTTGAAAATGTAGAAAAACATCCAGAAATATTTATAATAAATTGATATTGGTATTCTATTATTGTTTAACAGTGTGATTAAAACTGCAATTAGTCACAATTAATTTTATTTAGTCTAGTGATTAATCGTGATTATTTTTTTAAATCTGTTGACAGTCCTAGTTTTTATATTTATTTGGTGCTGATTTCAGTGGTATAATTGGAAGAACTGTTTTTTTTTCCACTGCTATCCAAGTTATGTGTGTTATACATGATAATTTGTGTATGTATAATACATGTGAGCTGTCTGATTATGTGTGGAAACCTATGATCTTACTTAGTACCATTATATATCATAAATATGGTATAAGAGAGAAAATCAGGCCCAGAGAACACAACTCTCCAACATTTGTTTGGTATCTGGAAAAAAGTTTGTGTTTGATTCTGCTTTTATCCCTCCCACAAATGAACTGGAAAAGCATGTCCAAAGATTGGAACACCCTTATTTGAAGCATCAAGGGTTACCACTGTATGTAGTATCATCTTCTGCAATATTCCAATGAACGATGACCTATTTTGTGATATCTTGGTAGGACATACATTTTAATGATTCATGCACTAGCCACTTGGATTAGTGATAGAAGGGATTTTTGGTTTAAATCTTTATTATATTATTATTGTTGTTGTTGTTGTTGTTATTATTATTGTATTATTATTTAATATTTATTTTGTTTAAATAGTTTGAGGTAGTCTTTCTCAGTTAGATTCTTAATAAGTAAGCTTAGTATTATTCCAAGACACTAGAAACCCTCTTTACTGCATTTCATGACAGCAAGAGAGAAAATGTTTTCAGACAAAGGTGCCCAATTCTGAAACAAGCTGTTGAAGGGAGAAGATAGAGCCAAAGCGTCTGTCTTCGTAACATTCTGCAAAACCCATCTGTCTACCATAGCTTTCCCACCATAACCAAAGACAAGGGATTTCACTATAATATGATAAGAATACAGCAATTGCCATACCAATGTCTCATTCTTAACATTATCTTGTCTAGTGCCTTGACTCTGACAGTGATCAGTGCCAAGTGCTTCATAGGAACAGCAAAAAGACAATAGTGGACAACTCTCGTACGCTCAACCCATAGGGTAAATTTCTTCATAGTTGCCATGAGTTAGTGTTTGTCTTATTCCTGACTTACCATTTTTCCTTGACTAATATAAATGTGAATATTATCATTAGCCATTTATGTTCAATCCTTTTTTGAATTCTATTGAGCTCTTAGCCTCCATGATATTTTGTTGCAATGATTTCCAGAGGTCAATCATATATTATAATTAAAATATATTTCTTTTTATCTTTCTAAATTTATTGCCATTTAGTTTCACCAAGTGTCCCTTCTTTATGTATTCTGTAAAATGATAAATGAAGAAGCCAATATCTCTCTTGAATCAGCTGTACCAGTTTGTATATATCTGTTGTGTCCCTCTTATTCATCACCTCTTCAACATGACAGTCCCAGGGTTTTCACTCTCTTATCCTACAGCACTCTAATAATTTTCATTGCCTCTTTCTACAACCTATAGATTGCTACTAATTTTTTTTTCACACAAATATAATTTTTGAAACTAAACACACCAACTCCCAGTGAAATGTTACCAGAAAATTTGGTAATCTAATCTTCATTCATGGGAAAACATATTTTTATGACCTTTGCTGAGCTCTTCTTCAAATGTGCTAGGAACTGTGCCAAATCAAACTGATACCTTATGGAAGGTTAAGATAATTTCAAATAAGTATTCCATTCTTGTGTAGGTTCCCTTCTGCTGGCCCTTCCCCTCTGCTTGTTTCTAATATTTCACATTATCCATAGTGGGGAGTCACAGCAGGTCTTATAACTTCTTCTGGGCTCATTGCCATCTTGAGAACTTGTGTATTTTAGGGCTTCCACAGGGTCAGAATCATGCAATACATTATTTATCTCCTTTAACCCAGGCAAAACCTGGAGTATGCAAGATGTGAAAACTCCAGATGGCCTAGCAGACCATGCCAGACTTGTTGAGTTACCACCAGAGATTTCACAGAATATCAATAAAGACAGCAGCACAATAGTCCTTGGATCAAGGAGTGGAGAGGGTGAATGCTGGGAAGAATGGGGGAGAAAGAGAAGCAACAGAGTAAGACGAGAATGTTAGTGACTTAGCACCTTTACTACACTCATCCCTCTGAAATCTGAGTATTGTCACGATACTGTGTGAACACCTAGGTCCAGGGTAGATGCTTATTTATAATCAAAGGTAAAAAAAGAGAGGAGTAGGATCAGAAATCTCATTGGGAGAAGGAAAGATGAGGCACAGAAAGGAGAAACAATTTGGTTTGGAAAGAGGGAGAGGAAAAGATGGTGTATGGATGAGGAGGGATGGTGACGATCTCTAAAAGTTCAAAGAAGCATTAATTGGAGGAGGAGGATTTTCCAGAGGAAACCTATAAGCTTTGTAAGGTTTGCCAGTCACAAATAAAAGAGAACAGTGAAAATAACCAGATATGTTTAATATAAAGAAAATAAATTTTAACCAGTCTCTGTTAAAATAGCTGTTTCATATGTGCTATCACATGTATCAGAGATACGTTGTAATATACAGAGGCCCTGGTCCTGCAAACACTGACGCACATGTTTTAACTCTAATGGCATTATGCACATTCTTAATTTTAGGGCATGTTTTGTAGTGTTTGGAATGTAATTTTGTTTCAAAGAGAACAAAACAGAAGTATATTAAGATAAAGCATCAGTGCACAATCACTATGTCTGCACTACAAACTAGGGGTGTGATTTTCCTGCTCGTGAACACATACTTGTGCTAACTCTCATCAAGCTAATGAGAGTATAAATAGCAGTGTAGCTGCGGTAGCATAAGTACCAGCTGCTGAGGAATGGCTAAGCTGTGCTGAGTACGTACTGTTTTCAGGCAGGTTTGTAAGCCACTCAGCTCAGCCGAACCTCTGCTGCTACTACCAATGCTGTTATGGCTACGCTGCTATTCATGCTCACACTAGCACGATGACAGCTAGCACAAGTATGTGTACACGAGCAGGGGAATCACACCCCTAGCTTGTAATGTAAACATAGCCTAAAAGTGGGGCTTTGGGGAATGGTGTTCCAGCCTAGATTGTAAAGACAACTGAAATGTGCTTGAAGGCAAGAGGTGGAGGAGTCAGTGAAAGCAGGCTCTTCCCAGCATGCCAAGAACTGTTTCTTCTGTGCCTTCCTCATATTGAGTAAAGTCACACTTAATGGTATTTCCTCCCAGGGGATATGGGGCAATAGATACAGACAATCTCCAGTACTACAAAGACTGATTCACTAGGAAACTTGTCACCAGGTGAGGCAAGCAAAAGGAGACTTTCCCCGAGGGCTGCAACTCTGAAGGTTTCACTACAGTCCTATGACCTGGAACGTCCAGCTTCATCCTGGTGATGGGAAAATAAAAGCAGGCTTCTCCCTACCAGAGCTAGGAGTCCCCCTTCAGGTATGAGTCCCCCTTCGGGTGGGAACTGAGTAAAGGAGGGATGGAGAAGGGCTTTGTAGAAGACTAAACAGAGGGCAATTCGAGTTTTACAAGGAAATGGTTTTGTTTTGTTTTAACTGCCCCCAAATAAGAATTTCTCTGTTTTCTATCCCCAGGTTTTAAGGATTAGTTACGAGGAGAGAGTCACATGAGGGAATATTGTCTGAGAGACAATATTGTCACTGTCTGATTTCCAGACCAGTGAATGTTTTTTCTACCATTGACATCAGTGGCAGATGAGCCACAACTCTACCTCGGGCCAGGACAGGTAGGAAGTGTCCCTTCCTGAAGGAGGGATGTTGATGTTTGTGGTGAGAAATCAGATGAGAAGAACCCAGCCCTGGGTGTGAGAGGTGACAGATGCCATGCCTAAATCAGTTGCATCTGGAGATACATTTAATTGTGTATAGATTTTACCATTGGAGTCTAGGTGCAAGGAGAGGATAGCCAGGATAATACCAAAGCCAGGTTAATCACACACATTATCTCAAGTATTATTAGGAAATTTAAAAACAACAACACATTTCCTGTGTTCTATTCATCGATTCGCTATTCATGATCCTGATTCCTGCAATTTGGGCAATTTAAGGGCTGCAAGACCAGTGCCAGAATAAATATACATAATTTGAATTCCACAACACAAATTCGGAGCTGATCCTCCTTTGCAGCAGGCCTGAGTTTGTCCCTCTCTCTTTGTGATTCATCGCAAGCTGCAAAGCGCATTTACTTTCAGAGATAACTCACACCATCAGACAAGTAAACTGAGGATGAAACTGAAACAGAATTTTATAGTGCTTCTAAACATGACTGGACCATTCAATCAGTGTCAAGTACAACAGTCTGAAGCTAAAGACTAATACAGGAAAAACAAACAAAAACCTGTGAAAGGGACTCTCTGAGTTGAAACCAGAACAAATATCAGATGAGAGAATAATGATTAAACAATTAGAAAAAAATTGCATCATGCAGATATTAATGACTTGAAATTTATCACAAGTAGTCATTTATGGTTCTTGTGGCACTCTGCTTGTGACTCTTGCAACTTATTTAAGCATAAGGATTCTCAAACAACAGTGTATATCCAATGATTTTCCTTCTGCTTTCTTTGGAGCTTGTGGTGTTTGAAAACATGTCTGCAGAAAATGAGACTGGATTATAGCTATTTTAACAATTAACCTTGTTGTTACATATAATTTACATTTTGGTGGTAGCAGAAATATAATTTTATATATTTTCCTGGGACCGACAGGATAGACTTTATTTTTCATTCACTTCTATTTTATTATTTTATCATAACCAGTGAATATGTATATCATAGCAATAGCAAATACTTTTGGGGTGTATGGAGTTAAATTAATATTACAAGGGCATCTCAGAAGCCGATGGTGTAAACGTCAAAGCAGTTCAGTTACTGAACTGAAGCATCATGAGTCGTAAAACATCCAATTCTTCAGTGACAGTAATTGCCACAAATAATGCAGGCATAAAGGCAGGGCCAAAAGATGAAACCAGAATACTACTAGCACTTGAAGCCTTCTGTGCTTTCCTTTTCCGTCTCTTCACTTTCATCTTGCAGTGTCAATTCCCTTTTGCAAACATCCTTAAATCTGAGCCTAAGTTGGCTCATTAGCACTGGAGTTATCCACAAGTTTTCCATACAGGAAATCCATTGGATGTGTCCATTGTCCATCTGGTGCAGATGACCAAGCCCACAGAGATATCTGTTTTTGAGAATAGTGATTATATTTAGAAATTTTGCTTTCTCAAGTACTTCAGTTTCAGGAACTGGGGTTTCCCACTTCTTTAGAATACGGCAAAGACAGCAGGTGTGGAAGGTAATTAGCCTCTTCTCAGACCTGCTGTTGGTAGTCCAAGTCTCACTACCATAAGCAGAAAGCTCACCACACGCAATGAAAAGGAGCTCCAGCAACTTTGCAATAGCTTTGTGTTAGCTTGTGAAGAATTTGGACTAGCAATGCCACGTGCCAAAGGTTGCTGATCCCTGAGATAGGCTGTGTGTTTTGCTGCGATAACTGTAAGCATTTCTTCAAAATGTGCTGCAAACCCAGTCTCTCTTGTAGTCATTTTTACCAAAAGCTAAGGTTGCAACTACACTTGTATTCATTCTGAGTGTATTCCATGTTGTGTCAGCCTTCAGGAGAGATGCAATCAAAAACATAGTTTCCCTGAAAGTTACAGTGAATTGGAGACCCCTTCGTTGGTCTCTTGTGTTGTTGATGTTAATTTGTGAGCAACAGTTTTGTTTGGTATGATGGAATTTCATAGGGGAAGCCTTATTTTGCAGCATATAAGTGCATGGTCTGTGTCACAGTCTGCACTGTGAAAATGGCCGTCAGGAAGAACATCCTATAGGTGTTATCTATGTGTGTGTCATGGGGTGCCTTACTCATCGCTGGAGCGCCTCCTTCTGGCCACATCTAGGGATTAGCTCTGCCAGGTCTACACCCCTTCCTGTGGTTGCACTCCATCATTCTCTCTATGTCTCACTCCATCGGAACTCGGTAGCTCTCATTTTGTGGCTTGGCCCTCCAGCCACGCCATGATAGTCCTCCCCTTCCGGGATATCAAAGTGTCTTGGGACCTATTGTCCCAGGCAGTCTTCCCATTCACTATCCCTTAACAGTGCCACTTCCCCAATAGTTGGTGTGTGGAGGCCTGCCCTCCACACTGGGTTCCAGCCCAGGACCCTACAACAAGGAGTCACGGTCTGCACAGTCCTGAACCTCAAAGCTGTAACCATGGGCTATTTCCTACCTTGCCTTCTTTCACCCTGAGAGGGGCTGCAGCCTCGCTCTCTGCAGCACCCAGCTATTGGGCTTTATACAGTCCCCTCCTGTTCCTGTCCAACTGAGCCTTGTCGCTAATTAGTCCTTTCTCCCAGGCTCCTTCTCCAGGTACTGGTTAGGTGGCTCATTGGCCCATCTGGCCACCTTAATCCCTTCTGGCCTTATGTGGGGTGGACGCCTCATCACAAGGTAACAGTTAAATGCAGTTGGTGCCAGTGTTCAGATCTGGATTGTCTTTGGAGATCTTTCGGCGATGATCGCCTTGGAAGTAGGTGTTGATAATACACAATCTTTAGTGGGTCCAGAGCTTTAGTAGTCTTTGCCCACTACCTTTTATTTTTCCACTCCATGGGTGGACAGTGCATAGCAGCCCATCTCTTGAACTGAGAGAACTCTAGTGTCGAAGTAGATAGAGTAGCTTGCCCAGTTGTAGCTTACTAATGATGCTGTCAAGTTGCTGATAGAATAAGTCCTTCTCTTCCGAAATGGAGGAAAGTTTTGGGGCAAATGTACTGATGATCTTGGCAAACAGGGCCAGCTCTAGGCACCAGCAAAACAAGCTGGTGCTTGGGGCGGCACATTTTTAGGGGCGGCATGGCCGGCGCCAGAATGCTGCCCCTGCCGCCCCTAAAAACGTCCCCCGGCCACCCTAGCTCACCTCCCAGGTTTGAGAGCCTGGAGGGAGGGGGAGATCCTGAGCGGCTGCGGCATGCGAAACAGCTGATTCGCGCGCCGCTGCTCCCCCTCCCTCCCAGGCTCTCAAACCTGGAAGGGAGAGGGAGATCCTGAGCGGCCACGGCACGCGAAACAGCTGATTTGCGCGCCGCTGCTCACCCTCCCTCCCAGGCTTGAGAGCCTGGGGGAGGAGGCAGGGCTGGGGATTTGGGGAAGGGGCAGAGTTGAGGCAGGGCCGGGGGGGTGGGGTAAGAAAAAAACAGGGGCGGGGGGCGGCCAAAATTGATTTTGCTTGGGGCGGCAAAAATCCTAGAGCCAGCCCTGTTGGCAAAGCCACCCGTGGTGCATATTCTTAGTGATATGATACGTTCGGATTTTGTAACCAGACATTTGATCCTAGGTGGTAATGAGTTTTTGACCGCAAAACCCACACTGTCTTCATGGTGGGTTTGTTTGCTTTTTCTATGCCAGAAAAAGGTGTAGTGCAGCTCAGATACAAAGCCTGTGTCTGGCGCCAGACAGTGGCTATGTTGATGTTAACAGCTCTCAGTCAATAATGACAGACTTTCTAGGGGCCTTGACATCCTCCAGATTGTTAGCTATACCAGTGCACATTGTTCTCACATTCCAATGAGCAAGTTTGAAGAGGGCGACTTCAGCATGTACATCTAGGCAGGGGAAAAAATGGTGGCAGAGGCTTGCCTTAGGACCAAAGCCCCCCTTTCAGCATTATCGACTAGGCCCAAAGGCTTGGTGACTAAGATGTTTGGAAATCAGCACAGCAGAAGGGCAGAGCTGAGCAGCAGAGACAACCACCTAATGTTTCCTTCACAGTAGATTTGGGTTAGGATTTGCTCCCCTAGTCTTTGTTCATCTGAGAACTAGATGGAAGGCAGCAGTGTCAGATGGAGTCTCTCCTTTGTGGACATTGTTTTTCAATCCATTGGGGATATGACATACCCCCCTACCTCAGTGTGTGGTTGGGTTTCCGATTTAGTCACCAAGCACCCAACCTCCACTGGGTTATATGGTACCAGTGGCAAGTCTCACCTGCCTGACCATAAGTTAATATTAATAATAATAAAGACAGATGTAAATAATTTCACAAATGAAAAGTACTAACCAATTAATTCTTATCCCCTCCCTATGTGGATAGTACAGTACCTCCTGTTGTTTTTAGCTTATAGATAGTGAAATTGAGGCAGACAAGTTATGTGAATTTCCCAAGGCCAGAGGGAATCCATATCAGAGCCAAGACTAGAACTCATGAATTCATTGTTCCCACTCCAGTATTTGGGGTCTTAAGCCGCACCTTTAAATTATGCTTTGCGACAATTCTTTAGATGAAGTGCCTTTTTGTGTCACAGTTTGAAATGTTTTATCCCATTTAAAATAATTAACCCAAGTTTTACCCTATTGTACTCTGAGAGCAATTCAAAATGAGAAAATACGTAGAAGGCAATATTCTCCTAAGGCAAACTGTGCAAAATGAAAAGGAGAGTGAATTATAAATTACATTGGTATCATTTTGATAAATGATTTGATTATGAGAAATGATCATTTGAACTAGATTATATACTAGAATCTTAGAACTAGCTACTCCTCTCAGATACATGGGTGCAATTGTCACTGCTGTGAGTGGGAAATTTGGCTCTTAGGGCTGTGCAGATAGATCAAAATCCTCTACAAAATGAAATTATATATTTCCACAAAGGAAATGGAGTCCTGACTCAGGGGCAGTCCACCCCAGAGACATGGAGCTGGAAGCCCTGGGAGACTGAGGCTAGGTCTACACTAGGGGGTGGGGTCGACCTAAGATACACAACTTCAGCTACGCTATTCGCGTAGCTGAAGTCGGTGTATCTTAGGTCGATTTACCTGGCTGTGAGGACGGCGGCGAGTCAACCGCTGCTGCTCCCCGTCAATTCTGCTTCCGCTTCTCACCGCGGTGGAGTTCCAGAGTGGATGGCAGAGAGATCAGGGATCGATTTTATTGTGTCTACACTAGACGCGATAAATCGATCCCCGATAGATCGATCACTACCTACTGATCAAGCGGGTAGTGTAGACATACCCTGGGCTGCTAAGGAGCCATGAGCTTTGGGAGCTGGCACTTCCAGGCTCTTGACTCCACACCATGTCCCTTGGTGGGTTGAAGGGGAGCAGAGAGCCTGCAAGCCCTGAAAGAGCCAGGAGCAGGGGCATGCACAAGGGGGAAGGTCAAGCAGGGGCACATGCCCCACCCCGAATAATTGGCAGGGGCGCAGAACTCCTCCAGGAGCTGCGGCAGGGGCACAGAACATTTTTTACGTAACTATTGTACATTACCCCTTACAGGGACAACGGACCTCCAATATCTGTCCTGGAGAGGGCTGGACAGTGCAGAACACATATTTCTGGGAGAAAATTTGGGACTAGAAGTATGTTGGGGTCACCCTGCCAGCAGTTAACTAGGCAGCGGGAAGCCAGAGTGTGGCTGGTGTGCTGCTACGGTCACAAGTTGCTGGACCAGGGCTGAAGCTATACACAGTCACTGAAGGTGTGACTGGCCGGCTGATTGTGAACAATCCAAGTTGGAAGCTACAACAGCAAAGCATTGCAAGGCATCCAAGGTGGCAGGGCAGGTGGTGACACAGCCCCTCGCTGGTCTGGATTGCACCCTGGAATGTCATAATGGGTCTGGACGGTTTCAGTGAGTTCATGAGTTATGCAGAACCATTGATCAAAACCACTATGTAAAGGCAGGGTGCAGTCACCTCTATAGCCTAAAGGTGACAGTAGTGCTTATGGAATGGCTACATTATCTGTGCAACTGCTTCATGTGCTGACTGTGGGCTGGGGGAGGATTACATCTGACTAATTGCCATGTAGGTGTCCCTTACAAAGCCTGTATACTTGGCGTGTGCATAGAAAACAAGAAATTTTCACCTTCCATCCTGAATTTAATGGGAGTTTTGCTTGAGTAAGGACTGCAGGTTTTGGCCTGATATATTTTGAAGCATACTGACTACAAATGCTTAAAATATAAGGTAAAGGGGTATTATTTATCTTTGTGCTTTCCATATATTTTTGGTATCCTTTATCATTTGTATTACTGAAGAGCCAAGTGGACCTAACCCAATCAAAGCTCTTGTATGCTGAGCACTGTACAAATTAATGCATACGATTATTATGGTTATAATACTATTCACAACTCCCTTGTACATTATTTTCTAGCTTTGATTTTTTTTTTTAATAATTATCCTTCCATTCTCACTTGTTTTGGGTATACATGCAATTGAGTGATATCAAGATTAGGAGGTAATCACTCCTTCCTTGTCTCTATTATTCTTTTTACTCTGTGTTAGTTTGTTTAGTTGTCTTTTGAATTCATGACACTGTGCATTTTTGCTTAATCTTGTATTCTCTGTTAGGTTGTTAGAGTGGTTATAGATGTCTTTAATGTTGTTTCCCTGTGCTATGGTTCATGTCTCCTTGGTATGATGCATGTCTGATATTGCTCTGTGTACCCTTTTTTGTGTTTGTTTCAACAAATTATTTACTGTAACACATAAGTCCTCCATTCTCTCTATAGAAGTAATATTTTTAAATGTCCTTACCAAAATCCTCTCTGCTTTGATTCTGCTTTCTTAGAAGGGGAAGATCTTGAGATAATGAAGGTTAAGGCAAGACATTTTTGGACTTTAAGCCTAGGGAAGAAACTAGGTGGTACGTGACTGAATATTTTTTGCACTTATGAAGCTACAGACAATGATAGCCAATCTCTTCCACTTGCAATTAATATGCCAGCACAAAAATAAGCTGAAAACATCAGTTGCGGTGGACAATGTTTGTGTTAGCAAACACAGAAAGATTAAAGACAATATAGACAAGAATGGATTTTACAAGTTTGTAAGTTAGAAAGACACTTTTCCTAGACATCAAATCCACTTTTCAAAATACAAAGTGAAATCCATGAAAACACCTTGATTATTCATTTCTGCCTTTAGGGATCAACAAATATCTCCTGCTGCAAGCGGTGACAATAAATCTTTAAGGCAATAAAAGTGACAAAAATTAGTATGAAAATTGTATTAAGGTTTTACAAAGATAACCAATAGACTCATATTGCTGTATCTGAGCCAAGAAATATGCTACAAAGATAAAGAGTTGTCATCAGTAATAGGTTATTTCTAGGGGACTCGTTAGTTCAGGGGATTGGTAATGGGATATTGATTTTCTCATATTGAGGTCATTAGTTTTCTTCCCCCAGATCTCTCTCCTGCAGGTATATCCGTGGGAGGGGGACACCTAGCACCTCCCAACTTCCCAACCTTTTTAAAATTTATTTTTATTGAGAAAAGAAATTCACTAGAGTCTATGTGTAAGGAAGGAAATAAGAGGTTGATCCTGCACCCACTAAAGCCAATGGGATTTTGCTATTTATTTTCAGTGGCTGCAAAATGAGACGCTAAATGGTCCCAATTAGATTATGTGGTTCACACCATAAATCCAGTGGATTTTATTCCCTTGGTTATGGCTGCCTCACATCACCCTCTTTAAATTGGGATCCCTATCATGTGATGGAGAAGCACTGAAACATAATGCAGTCTGATCACTTCACATCTCCCTCCAACTCACCCTCTTCTCCCTTAGCCTGCTACTTCACTTCCATAGATGAACTCATGGAGCACAATCCATAGGTTGAGGAGAATGGGGCATAGCTTTGAAGGCAGCTGAATCTCTTTTCTGCACTGGAGAGGGAGAGCCATATATGGAGAGGCACCTCCATGATCAGAGTTCTAGAGCCCTTTCACTTCCATTGGAAGGATGGTTCTCTGGTTAGGGCAAGGAGTTGGGAGACCAGGGTTCAATTACCACCTCTGCTAAAGACTTCCTGTGTGGCCTCAGGCAAGCCTCTCTATTTCTCAGTTTCTAATCTGAAAAAAGAGGGTATTAGTACTCCATTACTTCCCAGGAGTGTTTTGAAGATAAATATGTTAAATATTGGGAGGCACTCAGATATTATCATGATGATGAGCATATAAGTAACTTAGAGCAGGGGTCCGCAGGTTCGGCCAATCGCGGCTCCCACTGGCCATGGTTCGCCGCTCCAGGCCAGTGGGGGTGTCGGGAAATGGCATGGTCCGAGGGATGTGCTGGCCGCGGCTTCCTACCGCACCCATTGGCCTGGAGCGGTGAACTGCAGCCAGTGGGAGCTGCGATCGGCCAAACCTGCAGACACGGTAGGTAAAGAAACCGGCCCGGCCTGCCAGGGTGCTTACCCTGGCGAGCTGTGTGGCAAAGGTTGCCGATCCCTGAACTAAGCATTAAATATATATATATTTTTAAAAATCAGTATAGAAGTGTTTCTTTGGGATAAAATGTTCCATAAATCAATTTATATCAAACTAACATGGAGGGAAGTAGGTGCCTCATCCCAAATCCCAGTCAGACACTAGGAAAAATAGATACACATACAACACACAGGAGAAGAGGATAACATTGAGCAGGGAAGGAGATACGTTCCATATTATTTCTTCAGATTATCCTTTTTGCTATAAAAAGACATTTCTGCAAGATACCACATCACAGAGACTATATAAACTGGACACAATTGGTGTTATTTAAAAGGACTATGGAGTGGAGGGAGACTTCCTGGGATATGATTTTAGTCAGACACAGTAGATAAAATTGTTCTGACTGCAATAGAAGCTAGTGTGAAAGCACAGTTTAGATGGCTAATATTCCTCCTTATCATTTTACAGACTTTCTGGGGGAGAATAAATTGGCAAGCAAAATAGCTTTTTGCAATTCAATAGGAAAATGAGGAGAAAATGAGACTTCATTTTGTGCTTTACAAACTGAGATTAACAGGTATATGAGTATTAAGCAATGTACTACTAAATATAAAAATCAATGTATGACTTTTCTGATGCTTCAAATTAGGGAAATTACATGTGACAGTCTGGGGTGGGCATTAATGGTGAATTTCATGAAGGGCAAAGCACTCAGACAAAGTACTTTGCCAGCTGAGAAGGCAGTGGTTGCACGGAGCTGGGTGCAGCACAGGGAAGCTGACTGCAAGCCAAAGGAAGTTTTTGACGAAGCAGGTGGTCAGCAGGCTGCTGCAGGAACTGGAGAACCTTGTGCAGAGAGCAGGCTATGCATGTCAGATACTGTAACTAGATTCAGATATGTGAAGAACTATTGGGGAAATAGCAGAGAGTGGCCAGGGGCCCCGCAGCCAGAAGGCTGGGCAGAGAGGGCCCCAAAGAGAACTCTTGTGACATAATGCCAGTGACTAGCTCAGGATCTTAAAGGAATAAAAACCAAGATGAAGACTATTGCAGCCAAAGTGCCCTCGTCACTGGGGATTATTATGGGAAGTGCTCAGTGTGCTCAGACTGGGTGTTGGGGCCATGAGAATGGGCTATGGTCTTTGTAAAGGACACTATATATAGCCAGGGTCTGTGGAGGGAGAGGGGCTTAGTTACCTAGCTACCATTTCAGTTGGAGCAGTGAGCTGGAGCAGCATAGCAAGTGCCATCACAGTAGCAGAGGGAATAGCCTCCAATGAGACAAATCACAGACTGGTCCAGGTCAGGAAACTTCCTATTTGCCTTTAATACAGGAATGGATGGAGAGGGCACCGAGCCCTCTGTTGGACGTCTTTCTGGGGGGCAGGCTAAGAACCACTGTTTTCTCTGGAATTGTAACTGTTTAAGCCATATACTTAGGGTGTTTTCAACCTTCCCTTTAACCCTGTGACGGACAGCTTATTGGGACCCAGCAGGGATAGAGCCTTCGGCCCTTGCCTCTGAGTTGTGGTACACCTGCCATGCTAGAGACTATCATTAGGGTGACCATATTTCCCAAAGGGAAAATGGCGCACCCCGAGATGCTCACACAAGCCCCCCACACACACACACACTCACAAGGCTATTGCCTGGTTGCTGGAACTTAAAGAAGTTTATGCTGCTACACCCCACCCCCTCAGCTCTACCGCCCCCAAGTTGGCAAGAGCAGATGGAACAAATGCCCACTTTTGTCAAAAAAGTGGGGTGCAGAGGAATGTGCAGGGGGGTGAGCAGGATGGCATCTCTGCTCACCCC